>NC_141687.1:1871384722-1871387222 GCF_964263255.1 Lissotriton vulgaris | reverse complement strand
CTCATAACCGTGACGTATCGGCTCTGCAGCGCAAACACAACCCGTAACGTAAGCGTGCCGGAGCACGCTTCCAGATATATATTTTTTTTTTAACCTTACTTAGACAAAATCCACACGTGCACATATCTTGAGGACTTGCAAAGGCACATCAAACAAACAGTCCCTACAATTTTGCCAAGTTTGGTGGAAATCTATTCCCTTAATTTTTTTTTTACTGTTTCTCTTGGTTTTCCCCTTGTTACGCTTACCGGGACGCTACCCGGTACGCGAACCGGACGCTCCAAAAACACAAGATGGCGGACTCCCGTTACGCTGCTGGTTAGCTGCCCAGTTCGCGTACCGGGAAGCGCCTCTTCTTTTTTTTTTTTTTTTTTTTTTTTTTTACCCCGCGGGGCACTTTAATATCCCCCTCATCAATCCTAGGGGGTCAGGAGGGTTCTACCTTGCCCCTTTCCTTCATTTCCCCCTTCGTTTTTCACCACATCTTGTCTCTCGATCTTACCAAGAGACAAGATGGCGGCTGCTCCGGACTGTTTAGAATGTTGACAGACACCGGAGAGCCAATCAGCTTCGCTTCGCGAAGTTCCGTGACACGTCTGGTACGCGAACCGGGGCGCTAACCGGACCGCTGTCACAGATATATATATTTTTTAAAACGTTAATTTCTCAAAATCCACTGGAGCTCATCTATTGAGACATAGCAAAGGCACGTCGGGCAAACCATATCTACAATTTTGCCAAGTTTCATGTAAATCCATTCAGCCGTTCAAGCTAAAAGTGAGTCCAACCGCCCTATGGAAATTAACATGGGAAAAACGCGTTTTGGGACCCCCCTTTTTTCTCGGCTCCCCCTTGACGAAACCCCCCCCCAAATTTTCAGGGGCTGCTCAGAAACAAAATGTGAGACTAGAGTTGCTCTAGAGTCATCCCTTCACGGGCACACATTGTATTGTCTTCCCATTAAAAGAAGGCTTTCACTCCAAGGGTTCAGTTGCTTATGTATTCTTTATTTCTTTAAACTTTCATAGAGTTGATTTCAAGCATAGTTAGTTATCCATTATTTGATAATTCACATAAGTTCATACTTCAGACAATGTCATTGTAAAGCATCCAATGACATTGTCTGAAGTATGAACTTATGTGAATTATCAAATAATGGATAACTAACTATGCTTGAAATCAACTCTATGAAACTCTATGAAAGTTTAAAGAAATAAAGAATACATAAGCAACTGAACCCTTGGAGTGAAAGTCTTCTTTTAATGGGAAGACAATACAATGTGTGCCCGTGAAGGGATGACTCTAGAGCAACTCTAGTCTCACTATTCAATTTATGTTCTTGACGTCGTTGGACCCTCGACGCCACCTTTCGGTGCACCATAAAATTGATAAACTACTATAATTGAACTGCTACTAATCAGCTGTGCATCTATCCAATTTCAATTACCAGAAACAAAATGTGCCATTTCCCTGAAAATTTCAGCCAATTCCGTCCACAAACGCCAAAGTTATTAGACATAGAATTTTCAGAAATCCCATAGAGAAAAAATCCTAACTATATATACCTACTGGCTATCGCCAGTAGGTAATATATATCTCTATAAATATATCTCTATAAATATATCTCTATATATATATATCTCTATATATATATATCTCTATATATATATATATATCTCTATATATATATATATATATCTCTATATATATATATATATATATATCTCTATATATATATATATATCTCTATATATATATATATATATCTCTATATATATATATATATATATATATATATATATATATATATTCACAGAAAAAACCATAGGTTATAGACCATATATAGTTAGGAATTTGCATTTACAAAACCTTGAAAATTCACTGAAAAAACCATAGGTTATAGACCATATATATAGTTAGGGATTAGCATTTAAAAAACCTTATTTTATTTGCACAAAACCATTGAAATTCCATATATAGTTAGTTGCACTAACTATATATCGCGGACCCGCAATCCACTGCTAATGATGTCACATATTACATCATTCATGACATGGTCAGTGACATCACTGATGACATCTCAAATGACATCACTGATGACATCACTGATGACAACACCCAGTGACTGTATGTTTCTGTAAAGTTAAAATATGTCTTACATATTGAAGAATGAGTGGATGTATAAGTGTCTGGATGAAGGATTTAGTAGGTGCATGACTGACTGTATGAGAGAATGATTAAATGTGTCTCACTGAGTGTATGGGTTAGTGATTAAAGTGTCTTAATTTGGCAATCATTATTTATGTTGTTCTGTAAACTGCTGCATGTTTAAATCAGTAGCTATATCAGTAACTATATGGGTTATTGAATGGTTGCCCAAGTATTTGTATGGGAGACTGAGTATGTGTGTGGGTGGCTGGGAGGTGTATAACTCTGTGCATAGATGTGTGAGCAGTTGATTCCCTAGGTGTATGGGTTCAAAAGTGCATGTAGAAACAGC